>NC_039366.1:188491399-188492767 GCF_003573695.1 Papaver somniferum | reverse complement strand
GGTTTCCTACTTTTTGTACTTGATTATTTCATTGTGAAGGCATTCGGGTTCCACAATTAGCCCTATAACTCTCATGTAAGAGTATGCTTTAAATTTTCAAGAGAACGCTTTGCAAATTCATTGAGTAAAAATTTACATAGGTTAGAGACAGAGTCCACCGTTATTTAGAAACATCGCAACACCATTTATTTATTTACTTATGCATAGTTTTTCTTTAAAAGATTGTCAGACGCATGAGATCAACCTCTACACTAGCAAAGAAATAATGCCCCAACATGAAATGTGTTACCATTTGCCATTAAGTAGTGGGATATTGTTACTTTGAATACACAGATACTCACCTTCAATATGCAACACTCTTGCAACAAAAAGCTATCAATGACTATGAATATTATGTGGTAACATGCTAATAAAATGTGGCCTAGCCTAGATAAATTGAGCTTGGAATACATGATTCAGTGTATATTTATTTTTAAAACGGCATTTCTTTAACTAATCAGAGGAAATCAAATGGCATGGTCGTAATCCTTAAAAAAAACAAAAAACAAAAAAAAAGATCTCCGGTATGAAATTGCATGAGTTCCGTCTAGCATACAGGACCTGTTCCACAATCTATACAATGCAAAAGCAAGTTTTGTATGGCAAAGACTTACCAAATTCCTTCAATTGCTCTGCCTAAAAATGTTGTAGAGAGTTGACGAGCAAGTCCTTGACTTAAATCATACACATTCAGTGTAACCTTTTGTCCTTCCTGCAACAATCAACATATTATAAGAATACAACAAACAAGCAGAAAAAAAAAAAACATCAGATGAATACTAATTACTTTAAATAGCTGCACAATAACTAAGATTGTAAGAATTGTGTTAAAAATACAAGAGTTAAATTATTACATACCTCTGCCATTAAATAAATAGACTGCCAAAAAGTACTCTGAAGATTGCAAATAAAAGAAAAATCAACTCTGATGTGATCCTAAGTTCCTAACCAGAAAATCAGATGATTTGCTGCACAACAAGATCCAAAGCAATATAAGTTCATTCCTTTCCCAATAAAGGATGTTTTGCCCTTTCATTAATTAACATTGTAAACTTTCACCGAATTCAAATCTTTATACCACAAAAATACTGAATCAAGAATTCACATAAATTGTTCTCAATTTTCAATAACCCGCATTCATCAATTCGTCAACTAAACGAATCGAATTGCCAAAAAGAAAAGAAAAAAGTCGCGGCAAGAATGAGCATGCAAAGATCAGATCTGCGGATATTCCCAAATAATCAATAACATTCTCACTAATCAATCACAAATTAACAGCAAATCATGAAGAGAATAATAACAGTTGAAAAGATATGATAAGAAGAAGAA